>NW_022146977.1:162861-167362 GCF_002938485.1 Sitophilus oryzae
AAAAAAGTTATTCTTCAGGGACTCTCGTTTGACATTAAACAGCTTAGGGACAAGTATGTGGTTTAAAAATATGTTTACAAAATTAACTTCCAGTTGCTTTCTACCCCAAAAAACTTTTCTTCAAAGTTTTGGCTGTTATAAATATGTAAGTTTTTAATAAAAAAGTAATTCAGAATTTATTAATAATCCCTTGTTGTAAAAAAGCCCAATATATTTTCGACATTACTTACTTCGACATTACTAAATTTAGCCCAGTGATATGTTTTTTATTGTTCTGTGTCATATAATTGCTATACAGGGTGTTTCAATGCAAATGTGAAAAACTTTAAGGGGTGATTTCTAGTCAAAAGTAAAAGGTGTCATCGGAACACGGGACGTAGGAAAACCCTTGTAAATGTTGAAAATGTCAAATATTATCTCTCCACATGATTTTATGCAAAAGTTACCTTGCATATTACATTAATTCTCTTTTAGGCCAGTAAGCGAGGGTTGTAGGGTCCGAATTCTGAACACCTGCACCGATTGACGTGAAATTTTAACAGTGAATAGAGATATATGTAAGAAACAAAAGTTACATAGTAGCGATGTGTGTTTTCATCCTGGGGGTGAGTACCACCCCTTCTCGGGGGTGAAAAATAAATCACCCATTTTAATTACAAAAATCAATAAAGGGATGAATTCTAAGCAAAAAATGTTCTATAGCATTTTTTAGAAAATTAATATTTTCCTAGTTATTTAGGATTGAAAATGTTGATTTTTTATCAAAAACTACATATTTTTTGCCAATTTTTATAAATAACTCAAAAAACTTGCGTTTTATCGCAAAACTCATATAAAGCAAAAATGAAGCTTTTGGAATATCTAAACGATCTAGTTTTTGTTGATTACCGTAGGTGTAATAATAGCCGAGTTATCACTCTATAAAGGTCATTTTTTATTTTTTGAACTAAATTGCAACCTTTGACCGTAAAATAATGACGGAAGAACACATTTTTAGAAGAACATGGATATGACCGTTTTTAAAGTGCTTGAAAAGACCTTTTAAATGCTTTCTTAAAAAAGTTTGCAGCTGAAAAACTCGCGGAGTTATGATAAAATTAATATGGTCACCTCATTATTTCGGAAAAAAATTAACAAAATCTATGACTAAAATCATAAAAATAAAAACTAAGCGTAATACATGTACAGGGTGGGTCAAATTCGACGATTTAAATGGAAACACCCTTTTCTATAGGAGATAGACAAAAACTAATATCGGTGTCTGGAGCTCAATTTTTGTCAAAAACATCATGGTGAAAACCGCATATCGATATCTGTTACCGTTTCGGAGTTACGGGGTGTTTTTCAAAAATATGCATTTTTAACAAATCGCTGTAACTTTTTTGCTATGGAAAATTTTGTATTTTTATGAAAACATTTCCAAAGCACCTTTTTACGTAGAATTTAATGGTTCAAGTATATTTTTTTAAAATTAATAATTCAAGAATTATCAACAGAAAATTTGATTTTTTATATGGGGCACCATGTATATTTTTAATTTATTGAAAATAATTTAAAATTACCTTTCCAAAAATATAACACACTTGATATTTTGCTAGATTCCTCTTTGAGGTATAGAGTATATAAAAATTCGCCCGCTTTAAATAAGTAGGCTTTGAACGTCACCGGCTGTAATGCAAAAAAATTCTAACTGTGAGCATCAATTAAAACGAAAATAATATTTGCTCTCAGAGATGCAGAATTTTACAACAATTTAAAATATATTTAACCAACATCAGCTCATTTAAACATAATTTAAAAATATCTAATAACAATAAAAATAAATAGCAAACCAAGACATGAGATTTTGCTACAGGTGTTCGACATATCGACTGTCTTCTGTTATGGACAGACGGGGCAGTTTTCGAACATTTCTCGCGGAATTCATTAACTCAGTGGGGATGAGAGATACCCTCTCATAACTGCTAAGTATTTTTAATTCTTGGCTAGATTATACGGAAGAATAAGGAACCTTTATTCTTCCGCAAATATATCCATAGGATTAGATCCATGGGCACTAAGTCAGGCGGCCTCGGCGGCATCGACGGCCTACGGCTGGGATCTTGGTTAGCTATTCAATTATTCTTGAAATTGGCTGCAAAAATTTGCTGATAACTTCAGCTTTCAGAGGCGGTGCGTCGTCTTGCTGGAAAAATATGTTTTCGAGTTCCATTAAGAGCATATCATCAATAAGGAGCCTACTAGTTAAAAGTGGCAAACTTTAAAAAATTCTGTATTTCGAAGGGGATTATAACAAAATATCAAGTGTGCTATATTTTTGGAATGGTAATTTTAAATTCTTTTCGGTTAATTAAAAATATAGAGGGTGTCAAATAAAAAATCAAATTTTCTGTTGATAACTCTTAAATTATTAATTTAAAAAAAATTATACTTAAACCATTAAATTTTGACGTAAAAGCTGTTTCTGGAAATGTTTTCATAGAAATACAAAAATTTTCCATAAAAAAGTTACAGCGATTTGTTAAAAATGCACATTTTTGAAAAACACCCCGTGTCTCCGAAACGGTAACAGATATTGATGTGCGGTTTTCACCATCATGTTTTTGATGAAAATTGAGCTCCAGACACCGATATTAGTTTTCGTCTAACTCCTATAGAAAAGGGTGTTTCCATTTAAAAGCGTCGAATTTGGCCCACCCTGTACAGTTGGCTATATTTAGGTACTAACAATCGATTCTGAGAGTTCGAGCGGTTTAGAATGCCTAAATTTGGAAAACAAGTTGAAAATAATGAAACAATTTTATTTTTTGTTTGTTAAAAAATTTTAATTTTTTTGACATATCTCAAAAACTAAGCAAGATACGTAAAAAATGCAAGAGAGGAACATTGAAGGTCTTTTTTGCAATATTTTGCTCTCTTTCAATTTTTCTGTAGATCTCTTTATTTCGTAGATATTATGTTTTTTTAGTTTGACTTGCATGTAAGAACCACCTTCTTTGAGCATTTAGAACCCAAAAATCTCGTAAAAATAAAGAGTTCAAGACTGTTCAACTATAGATGTTAATTTGTAGCTCATGTAATTTTCCACCAATTGATAGTTTTTATTTTTATGATTTTAGTCATAGATTTTGTTGTTAATTTTTTTCCGAAAAAATGAGGTGACTATTTTATTTTTTTCATAACTCCGCGAGTTTTTGAGCTACGAACTTGAAAAGACCTTTAAATGGTCTTTTCAAGCACTTTAAAAACGGTCATATTCATTTTCTTCGAAAAATGTGTTCTTTCGCCATTATTTTAGGGTAAAAGGTTGCAATTTAGTTTTCGAAAAATAAAGAATCAAGACTGATAACTAGGCTATTACTACACCTACGGTAAACAACAAAAAATTAATCGATTCGTCGTTCTAAAAGCTTCATTTTTGCTTTATATGAGTTATGCAATAAAACGCAAGATTTTCGAGTTATTTATAAAAAATATCACAAAAATATGCAGTTTTTAGATAAAAAAAAATCAACATTTTCAATCCTAAATAACTCGGAAAATATTAATTTTCTGAAAAAATGTTATAGAATATTTTTGCTTCGAATTCAACCCTTTATTGATTTTTGTAATTAAAATGGGTGATTTATTTGTCACCCTCGAGAAGGGGTGGCATTCGCCCCCAGGGTGAAAGTACACATCGCTACTATGTAACTTCTTACATATATTTCTATTCACTGTTAAAATTTCACGTCAATCGGTGCGGGTGTCAAGAATTCGGAGGTAACACCCTATTTTTATCCTCGCTTACTGGCCTATTTGAAAACTGAGTGAAAAATATTTAATTAATTTCCGTGATTTTCTACATAAAAAATGCTTCTTGATAAAAATCACGACGAGCAACCATTCTCAAAATGTTTAGAACGAAAATAGTCAATACAAGTCATTATTGACAAAAAATAAGTATGTTGGATAGATAGTTGTTTGATTAAAATTATAAATTTGAAAAAATTTTATTTTTTAAATTAATCATAAATTTTTCTTTAAAAAAGTGATGATAAAACAGTATCTTTCGAATTTTTGACTCTAAAATATTTCAAATTTATTATTTCAGTCTTATACCTATTTTGTTAACATTTTTAATTTATGTCAATGATGATGATAATTTAGTTTCCAAATATCATTAGCGTAATTAGCAATAAAATTCATCCTGGGGGGCCTGGAACTGAGCCCTGGGGGGGAGGGGCCTAGGTCTTTTGTTCTTTAAAAAATGAAGAATAATATTAAAAAACACATTTTTTAAATAAAATGTTTACATGAAAAATTTCTCCATCAATAAATTTCATAGACTTGGTTATCAAACCGTGTTCCTGTAGATTACTTAAATACCTACAAATTTTCTAAAAAAATAAAAATTAACACATTTTTTGAACAAAATAATTTTAACCAAACCAAACCAAAACTAGAAAACGTGAATTTTACTACATCATAAGCAAATAAAAATTAATACGTAGTCAAGAGT